>NC_053500.1:16370387-16380387 GCF_905171775.1 Rana temporaria
CAGGCTGCATGCTCAGATAAGGGTCTGGTATGGTATGGACCAACACAAGTCAGACCAGTTAATGCGGCTCTCGTAGGGAACCATTGATTTTTGACATGCCATGCGACTTGTGCTCTGGAAATCGGAGCGCTCGTCAGACCAGTGCAAACCGGCCCTTATAATGGGAACTGCGGGTGTTCAGACGAGAAAAGTTGGCACAGGAATTGTTGGAATGCCTCATAATAATCACAGCAAGTGGGCAGATCTGGAGGGATGGTGGGAATGCATGCAGAGATCCAACCAGTGGTGGCTGGTGCTCAAAATATTTGGGTGGGCGCAAACAAACAAACTGATCAAGAAAAAGATGAGAATGGTGCGCTTATTCAATAATGTGCCATAAAGTAATATACTCAAAGAAAAAATATGCTGAAATCCGAACATAAATAAATGTCAATAAAGTCCAACTAAAGCCCAATGGTAGGAGTTAGTTCATATAAAGGCAAAAATCTCAGAGATAACTTGATAGAAGGAAAAAAACAATAAATCCAAACATCGACTGTTTTATGAATTGGCCACTCACCTCCAACAATGACCCAAGGGTCAAACAAGGCTCACCAGATAGATAATCAATCCTGCTGATGGATCTGTAAAGGCATCCAGGTCCCAGGCGAAGACTAAACTACGTCCAAAACTTGGCATCAAAACATCTTGGGTAATTCCATATATAGAGGAAACGGCTCACTCCAAGGAATGACACTTCTTATATAAATGTCGCTCAAAGGAAACAAAGAACAGCCATAGTGCAATATTGCCAAATGAAAAGTACATTTATTTAGTAAAAAAAACTGCTTACATCAAGTAAGGATAAAAACCACAGTAAAAAGCAATGGGAGTAGCGAAAACACAGGCCTCCTCACCGTACTTCTGTTAAAACACCACCGGAACGGACGTCGCAAGGCTCCAACCGACGTGTTGCGTCACTGGTCACGTGACTTACTCAGGGATTGCCATCTACAATCAACAAGGGTGCCTCTTACTGTTCCCCAAGAGTAAGAAGAGAAAAGGGCATTCTTAAAATCTAAAGCATTGTTTGCTAAATTCATGAAGTTTACATACAACCACCCCCCCCCCCCCCAAAAAAAAAAAAGCTTTGGACCACAGGTGTCCCAAAACAGATGACCAGACCTTTTTGGTCTTTGTAGGCCTGCCCATACATTGTACTGTACAATTTATTCCTTTTAGGTTTACCAAAACCATATAATATGCGGTCAAACCTAAACACTTTCCATTTGTATGCAATCAGGCAGGCCCTTGTACTACATAGTTGAAGGTAAATCTAAAGGAAATTGATTAGGAAAATGTGTATATAATGTATGACCACACTAACAGTGTAAATGAATGCAGATAATAATTATATTATCTCTGAAAGCATCTCGCCCCCGACAGCCTCCAATTCTTGTGGCTTGGATTAGTTTGCATAAAACAGATTTACCAAAGCGCATTTTCTAAAACCACAAATTAATTTCAATTTTTCACAATCTAATTATTGGAGCTCTGGATCCCAAGAGCCGGCGCTTTGTTCCTGTTATTTCCAGGAAATTTTAGAAAACCGTTCTAGCCATAGACAGATTGCATTTTGTAATTGTCACTGGTTAATTCATTAGATCGGGTCTGGAGCCTCGGAGACGGGTGTGCGGCGCATATGGGCCTGAGTGATAGACGATCGCCAACCGCGTAGGAATAGTTCACAGAAGGGGGAACCTATAGGGTGACCGCCACTGATGACCACTCTGCAAGATCCCAGATGACTGTCCGGGTCATCCTCTGGTCATACTTTAAGATTATCTATACCAAAGAACAAAAATTGGATATATTGCAGCTTTGCTTTTATTGTGGTGGCTACATAAGTTTTTGTTTTTCCATTTTCTTTTTTTTTTTTCCTGGTGGTCCTAATGATCATAGGGTGACGGCCCTCCCTCACCATTCTGTTTCTACAGAGGAGCATAGACAACAAAATCTACATTTGGGGGATAAAAAGAACAGTACCCCCCGGTACTGTTGGGACTTTAATGGCAACAATCCAGGCAGTATTAGAACTGTATATATTTTATTTAGCACATATATACTGTATAAGCCGAGTTTTTCAGCACATTTTTTTTGTGCTGAAAAGGCCCCCCTCGGCTTATACTCGCATCACCTTTTTGCGCCTGATCTCCCAGACTTTGGGTACCCGGTGATCTGCCAAAATGGTTCCGGCTAACGAGAAAGTTCCTTTAAGGACTGCGCAGGCGCAAACTTGCCGACGGAAATCTCCGAACCTCGGCCGGCATCCAGGGCAACGTGGATTTCGAGGAAAGTGGCCAGTCGGCCTCACGTCCTCGCTTCGCTCGGACGGCTCGCTCCGCTTGCTCGGCCTCCTGGCTATTTTTTATTTTTTTTTAACATCATCCAATCCACGGGGATGTTAAAGAATGAGCCTGGATGCCGGGCGAGGTTCGGAGATTTCCGTTGGCAAGTTTGCGCCTGCGCAGTCCTTGAAGGATCTTCCCCGTTAGGGGAACCTTAAGGACAAGTGACCGGTACCAGCCGGCCCTGGACCCCAAACTTGGCACACATGTAGCCCCACTTTTTCTCTACAAGTGTGCAAAGTTTGTTGTCTGGGGGACCTACAGCTGGGGAGCACCGATTTTTCCAAAGCCAGGTACCCCTTCCATAGACTCCCATGTTAAACGGGAATTTCTCCGGTGAGTTTGAGGACCCCATGCCGGTCGTAGGTCCCCTGGACCCGGAACTTAGTACACATGTAGCCCCATTTCTCCTCTACAGTTTGTTGTCTGGGGGACCTACAGCTGGGGAGCACCGATTTTTTTTTTTTTTTTTTTTTTTTTTTTTTTAAAGCCAGGCACCCTTTTCATAGACTACCATGTTAAACGTCAGTCTAGTCATGGGCACAGTGAGGCATGCACATGGACAAATTGAGGCATGCAGATGGACACTCTAGGCTTATACTTCAGTCAATACGTTTTCTCATTTTTTCGTGGTAAAATTAGGTGCCTCGGCTTATATTCGGGTCGGCTTATACTCGAGCATATACGGTATATACAAAAAGACATGGGGCCAGATTCACAAAGAGATACGACGGTGTATCTACAGATACACCATCGTATCTCTGACGTAAACTGGTCCTATCTATGCGCCTGATTCATAGAATCAGATACGCATAGATAGGGCTAGATCCGACAGTGTTACACTGTGTTACACTGTCGGATATTTTTTTAAATTTAAAAATGGCGCCGGGGGCGTTCCCGCTGATTTACGATAAATAATATGTAAATCAGCGAGATACGCAAATTCACGAACGTACGCGGACCCGTCGCATTGTTTTTACGTCGTTTCCGTAGCGGTGTTCCGTCGTATACTTACCCTTTCTTTTATCAGGCGCAGCCAATGTTAAGTATAGCCGGCGGTCCCGCGTCGAATTTGAATTTTCCTACGTCGTTTGCGTACGCCGATTCACGAACACGCGCGTCGCAAGTCCCGCTCACGTCGCAACCACTGACGTCCTATTGACGTCAGTGGGAGCAATGCACGCCGGGAAATTCCCCGGACGACGCATGCGCATTTAAATCGGCGCGGGAACGCACCTGATTTAAATATGACACTCCCCTAGCCGCGGAATTTGAATTCCGCTGGGGGATTTAGGATCCGCCGTCGCAAGTTTGGAGGTAAGTGGTTTGTGAATTAGCCACTTGCCTCCTAAACTTGCGGGAGCGGATCTTAATTCACGTAGAACGAGCGGATCTATAGATCCGCTAAGCTACGTGAATCTGGCCCCTGGTGTATATATAATGTCACCAAACCAATAAAAACCATGTATATGATGAACTTTAGTTGATTTCCATGTGGTGATCCAAGAGGTCCAATGTTTCGGCACAGAACACGTTCCTTCGTCAGGGGATCTTATCGCAGTGGAATCGCAATATTCTAAAAGAGATCAGCGTATTAGTCAGAGACATACAATAGGGAATACATTATAAGACATTGCATCATTTTTAGTAATGGAAAGATATTTGGTATATATATAGCATAACATACAGAGAACAGCAGTCATCAGTATACGGCTTTCATGGATGTTAATTTTTTCTTTTTTTGGGGGGTGCAAACAAACCAGAAAAAATCAAATGCAGCCACTTGTGCCCATGATGTGCCGCCACTTGTGCCCATCAAATGCCGCCACTGTGCCCCCGGCACTTACCCCCATCTTGGTGGCGAGTCAGGCAGCGGGGGACTGCTCCTGCGTCCTCCATGCGTCTCTTCTTCTTCTGCTAGGCTTCCAATAGGGGCACCTGTGCCTTCAGCCAATCAAGTGACTGGTATTAGACCCGTGCTCCCTGATTGGCGGTGAGGCAGTTCAGTGTTAGATAAGCGAATATTCATTCGCTTTTCAAACATATCTAGGTGGACTGCGAGCGCAATGCTCTGCGCTCGCAGTCCACCTTTTTTGAAGCCTATGGCTCTAATCGGGTGCTTAAAAAAAAAAAAATGCCCCTGCCGCTGTAATTCAGGCGTCCGGAAAGGGGTGTAGTCAAAGGAAACGCAATATAAGAATCGTAAAATCTTCAAATTTATTGAATTAAGACTCCTAAAACAGGGTTCAGCCTCACCGGTGCTAATGGGATGCAGCTGCTGTTCAGCTGACAACTTTCCATCAATCCCTACTTGTGCTCCCACATTGTGACCCTTATCACCTAAGCACCTGATGGAGATTACAAGCGGCCGCGTTGACGCATACATTGCATAGGCATGGTACGCCATCGGAACGCCGGTACAGAGCAATAATGTGGATATAGTCATGAAGTGGCAGATTAGAGGCTGCAGGAGATCAGCAGCACTGATAAAAAGGTGAAAACATTTAATGTAAAGGAACTAAAGATGATGACCTTCATGGTCAGGTTGTGTATTTCCTATGAGCTGTAATTCTGCATCCGCAGGATCGGGGTTAAAGGTGGAGTTCTCCTTTAAGAAAGATGCTGATGGTGGAAGGACCGGGAGAAAATGCTGAAGTGACTTTTATTGACTGGAGAGAAGCACTTTGTTAAATTTGAGATCCTCCGGGTGTCTAGAGAATAATAACCCCCCCCCCCCATCCTATAGTGCTTATCCCATGGGTTCCTGCAATTAGCCGCTTCCTCAGCCTCTATGTCCTGGAGGTGTCGGAGCCTCATCTGTCACGTAGGAGGCCAAGCAATGCTCACCATTCATGTATTGTGGGAGCGCATGGAGTGAGCGATGGGCAAGGGATAGCACTTTGTTCATGGACAGCTCCTCTATATGTTCACGTTTGCAGAGATCTAAGACTAGAAAATGTTTTCTGTATCCCGATGTGCAGGGCTTTTTTTCAGGGGGAACTTGGGGAAACTCGGTTCCACCACCTCTGGCTCAGACCCTTTGGTGCCTGCTCACCACAATCACTTGTAAACACAGAAGTCTGGTTTCTGTGTTTACAAGTGACAGCTCTGAACTCTGTGTGTAACCCCCCTGAACTCTGCACTCTGTATGTAATGCAATCCTGGTATTTAATGCCTCTATAAGACCCTTCTACTGTTTGTGAAATCTGAACAGGTCGTATTTGAGTTCCTGCACCTATTTTCTGAGAAAAAAAGCTCTGCCGATGTGTCTTATTTAGACTTCTGATCAAAGGAGAACCCAGATCCTGCCATTGCTGAGCTCCCCTGAAAATGATAGAAGACTGGCTGTCACGCTGACCCTGCCGCTTCAATATTTCGAGACCCTGAGCAAGTGGTCATACTGGGACTTCTGATTTGATAACATGTTTGCTTGGAGTTGGTAGTCTAGTATAGCAACCAGGCAATTTGCGTTTTTAGGTGGTGTGTGGCTCCTAATAATGTTTTGCATTGAGTCGGTGGTTACCCAGCCTCGGGTCTCTGTACTTAGCGGTAACTCTTCGCCAATAGATGTCCTCCGTTTTTTATATGAGCAATCAATGGGTCCCCATGTAAGAATAGAAGGCTTACATCAGGCAGGTCCAAAGTCTGGCCCGCGGGCCGATCGCAGCCCGCATTCCGGTATGGAACGGCCCACATGGGTGTTTGGACATGGATATCTTTTGTGGCCCCCGATGATCTCCCAGAGCCGAGGGCCACAAAAGATGTTTATGCCTTGGATGAGGCAGGACGAGCGCCGTACACACATAATTTCCTGTTTACAGGCCGCCGCTGTAATAAGAAGTCCCGTCTCCGGAGCTGTCATTTTACGACTGTTCTGTCCATCAAAGGAGACAGTACTTTCTATTAAAGAGGCCGCAGTGTAAACAGGAGATTCGCCTGTAGGTAATCTTTTGCGCTCTACAGTGCATTCCTGGCCATGGTGGGTGCTGCATTCCTGGCCATGGTGGGTGCTGCATTCCTGGCCATGGTGGGTGCTGCATTCCTGGCCATGGTGGGTGCTGCATTCCTGGCCATGGTGGGTGCTGCATTCCTGGCCATGGTGGGCGCTGCATTCCTGGCCATGGTGGGTGCTGCATTCCTGGCCATGGTGGGTGCTGCATTCCTGGCCATGGTGGGTGCTGCATTTCTGGCCATGGTGGGTGCTGCATTTCTGGCCATGGTGGGTGCTGCATTGCTGGCCATGGTGGGTGCTGCATTCCTGGCAATGTTGAGGCTACATTCATGGCAATGGTGGGTCTGCAGATGGGCACTTGTGAGGCTTTTGGGCACTTACCCTTATTTTGCTTCACAGTTCTTTATTTAAAATTTAAAAAAAAAATCCTGAAACTTTGCTCTGAAAGTGAAAGTGGTGTTATACGCCAATAAATACGGTTTATCCAAATAATATGCCCAAGCTCGTCCCTTTACTCACACTAAGCCACAAAGTCAGGAGAATTCTTGTTGGGCCATGTATTAGTGCTCGAACGAACACACTTAGACCAAATTTTAATGGTTCAAAGAATGTCAGGCAAAATGGTCGGCCCTCACGCATGTTCACGTCGTCAAATCTGGCCCTCTTTGAAAAAATTTGGACACCGCTGGCTTACATGGTGTAAATCGTTATATTTATTACATTTAAAAGACAAGATTGCACTTGCAATTCCATAGTATAAAATGGCATATAAAAAAACTCAAGCCGGCCGGCTCTCGATAGCGGCATTCCTTCTGGGACCTGCGCATACGCGGTGACATCGGCACGCCGGCCTTCCCTACGCGTTTCGTAACACTTGACGTCGTCCTGGTGCCTATTCTGACATGGCGACCCATTGATTGTCCATATAAACGGAGGACTTCTATTGGCGAAGTTTGGGAGATTTTCCGCTTAGTAGAGAGACCCGAGGCTGGGTAATAAGCCACAGGCTTCAATTGAAGCTGGTAAGCGGCAGTGAGTGTAGAGGTGGAGGATCTTTTCTATCATACCTTCTCACTTCTTCTTGATCATATGTCACCGTGGATGAACTTATTGAAGACTTATTTTTCATGGACTACTGATTTGGCTTTCACTTGATAAGGACATTTTCTCTTTGGAATCATTCTGTACATTGTTTGGTGCATTTTAGACTTGTATAGTGTTTTTTTTTTTCTTCATTTTATTTGCATGTGCCTTTTTATGGTCTTTTATGTCGCTTATTTAAACCAATGAATAACTTTCATTAGAGCAATTTAGCATTTTTAATTAGCCGGTACAGTTGGGCCGAACCCCCTCTTTTCGGCTTCTCCCGAACATGTAAAAGTTTAGACCCGAGCCGCAAACTCGATTAAAATCTATGGGATCCATACTTTAGAAATCAAAAGTGCCTATTTTAAGTCGTATATCTTATTTTTATTCCAGGTTCCTGCTGGTCTTCTCCTGTCTGGTCCTCTCTGTGTTCTCCACCATTAAAGAGTATGAAGAAAAATCAGAAGGCGCACTTTATATTCTGGTATGTAAAGCAGTTGTCCATGCTTTGTGACACAGACTGGAATGCTTTAGCTGTTTATTCTGTGCCTGCTTTGCTATATAGTCATCTACGGCCTGGTGTCCTGAGTGCGGGGGCGTCTACGGCCTGGCGTCCTGAGTGTGGGGGGCGTCTACGGCCTGGCGTCCTGAGTGTGGGGGGCGTCTACGGCCTGGCGTCCTGAGTGTGGGGGGCGTCTACGGCCTGGCGTCCTGAGTGTGGGGGGCGTCTACGGCCTGGCGTCCTGAGTGTGGGGGGCCGTCTACGGCCTGGCGCCCTGAGTGCGGGGGGCCGTCTACGGCCTGGCGCCCTGAGTGCGGGGGCCGTCTACGGCCTGGCGCCCTGAGTGCGGGGGGCCGTCTACGGCCTGGCGCCCTGAGTGCGGGGGGCCGTCTACGGCCTGGCGCCCTGAGTGCGGGGGGCCGTCTACGGCCTGGCGCCCTGAGTGCGGGGGGCCGTCTACGGCCTGGCGCCCTGAGTGCGGGGGGCCGTCTACGGCCTGGCGCCCTGAGTGCGGGGGGCCGTCTACGGCCTGGCGCCCTGAGTGCGGGGGGCCGTCTACGGCCTGGCGCCCTGAGTGCGGGGGGCCGTCTACGGCCTGGCGTTTAATTGGAGTCCATATTGGCTTTTTAAAGCCCTGATGAAGTGGGGCTTGTGGCCCTAAAACAATGTTGGCTGTGTGATCAGAAGAAGGGGATCTGTATTGGGTTTTGAACTGTTTTATTTTATCTTCATCTGGTTTGTATGTTAGAAGCTGAACCTGTCTTTTATATTCGCTCTTCCCGCAGGAAATCGTCACCATTGTGGTCTTTGGCGTGGAGTACTTTGTGCGGATCTGGGCCGCCGGCTGCTGCTGCCGCTACCGGGGATGGAGGGGGAGGTTGAAATTTGCCCGCAAACCATTCTGCGTTATCGGTGAGGAAAATGAGACTTATTGTTTTTAACTGCAGGAAAATGGCATTGTCCTATGCCCGGGCTGAAGATTTTAGTGTGCAGCTAAAAAAAAAATCTACCCCCCCCCCCAACTGTATCCAAGTATCGCTAACTAAAAAAAAACACACTAACACTTCAACACTTAACCTCCTAACCCCTAAACCCTAATCTCCAAAAACCTAACCCAACAGTGAGCCTGATGAGCTGATCCATCCACTGGCTTGTTATATGTCTTGGATACCAACTCAGCACAGGAATGGTGGGAACCCCTCATAATGGGCACAGCAAGTGTACAGATCTGGAAACGGGGCACAGGGATGGTGGGAACCCCTCATAATGGGCACAGCAGGTGTACAGACCCGGGAACTCGGCACAGGGATGGTGGGAAGCCCTCATAATGGGCACAGCAGGTTTACAGATCTGGGCACAGGGATGGTGGGAACGCCTCATAATGGGCACAGCAGGTGTACAGATCTGGGAACTGGGCACAGGGATGGTGGTAGCCCCTCATAATGGGCACAGCAGGTGTACAGAACTGGGAACTGGGCACAGGGATGGTGGGAACCCCTTATAATGGGCACAGCAGGTGTACAGAACTGGGCACAGGGATGGTGGGAACGCCTCATAATGGGCACAGCAGGTGTACAGATCTGGGAACTGGGCACAGGGATGGTGGTAGCCCCTCATAATGGGCACAGCAGGTGTACAGAACTGGGAACTGGGCACAGGGATGGTGGGAACCCCTTATAATGGGCACAGCAGGTGTACAGATCTGGGCACAGGGATGGTGGGAACGCCTCATAATCGGCACAGCAGGTGTACAGATCTGGGAACTGGGCACAGGGATGGTGGGAGCCCCTCATAATGGGCACAGCAGGTGTACAGATATGGGAACTGGGCACAGGGATGGTGGGAGCCCCTCATAATGGGCACAGCAGGTGTACAGATCTGGGAACTGGGCACAGGGATGGTGGCAGCCCCTCATAATGGGCACAGCAGGTGTACAGATCTGGAAACTGGGCACAGGGATGGTGGGAGCCCCTCATAATGGGCACAGCAGGTGTACAGACCAGGGAACTCAGCACAGGGATGGTGGGAGCCCCTCATAATGGGCACAGCAGGTGTACAGACCTGGGAACTCGG